>NC_089840.1:263583762-263586262 GCF_035609145.1 Eleutherodactylus coqui | reverse complement strand
AAAGAAGAAGATACTATAGATGAAAGGAAGGAAGAGGATATATAGATAGAAAGAGAGAGAAAGAGAGAAAGAAAGAGAAAGAAAGAAGGTACTATAGATGAAAGGAAGGAAGAAGATAGATATTAGAGAGATAGATAAATAGATATAGGACGGATAGATAGATATGAGATAGCTATGAGATAGATAGCTATGAGATAGATAGCTATGAGATACATATGAGATACATATGAGATAGATATGAGATAGATATGAGATAGATAGATAGATAGATATGAGAAAGATAGATAGATATGAGATAGATAGATATGGGATAGATAGATATGAGATAGATAGATAGATAGATAGATAGATAGATATGAGATAGATAGATAGATAGATAGATAGATAGATAGATAGATAGATAGATAGATATGAGATAGATAGATAGATAGATAGATAGATAGATAGATCCCTGCATTTGGTCTAAACCACGGTGACCGCATTATTTGTCGTTGCGCAGACATAGAACTACTACACTATGTTTACGCAAACAGTTCTCCTCTTGTGCAAACAACGTATCTCCAAAGAGTTAAGTCTGCGTGACTTTCGCTCACCAGCTCGGTGGATGGCCTAGGAATGGCCCCTACTCTTTCTAACACATTTGCTAAATTGATAACCCAAATTAGCACCGACCTAAGAGCCCTTTTCTATAAAGATAAGGAGGTGCTGAGAAACGTGAACGCAGCTGTACTCGGAAATGATTATATGAGAGGAGGAAGAAAAATGTGTGGCGCGGAGGCCCCGTAATCCAGCATCTATACCACAGGGAGGAGCTGTGGTTCTGTTCTGCGCTGGCAGCCTCCAGCAGGGAACTGCACTGAAAATACACTGAATCAAAACCTATGGTATGGGAGGGAAGGTAGAATTTTATAAGTTCAGTTCCTGATTTTTATGACTACACTGCAACAGTGGAATGTCCACTCAATCTGTTGCGAAGTTGGAATAGCAACCGTGCACTGGGCATATTAAATACAGGATGAAGTGGTGTACTGAATATTTATTAGCAAAAATATAGGTTCTCAAAAACAGAAATAAAACAGGGTAATAGATGAAGGGAAGAATAGATTTAACACTGAAATAAATATCAAAGGTAGAAAGAAAAGGGGAAAATATAATGTTCAAACAAAGCTGTGAATTGGGCCCAGATTTAATGCTTCCCCGGAGAGGGTAGGGTTGGACAGACTGTTGGAATTGAGATACTAGTTTTAGTATACAGCCCCTGTAATGCTGTCAGCTTTATTTCCTTTGACAAATGTGAAATAAAATTTGTCAAAGTTAGGGCTTGGTAAGTTTGCTATTGAAAATTCAATTGGTAATAACTAGTGGAGCCGTTACTCAAGAGGATAACGGGAAGAGGGATATGAAAATGAAAAGAGAACTCCAACACTTAAAAAAAATCCAATATTTGACAGCTGCGTTATTGTCACTTATGATCAACTATCGAAATCTTCTTACCAGCCTGTTGTATAAAAGTCGCCCATTTACAACCCCCCATAAAGCTAATAACCTAATCTGTGTATTTATGGATAGTAGGGAGCGTTCTGTATCTACCGATCCTTTATTTTGTATCACATCAGATAAATACAAATACTTATGCAAAAAAAAAAATAATATATATATATATAGATAGATGTCAATTTTATTTTACCTATTCCTGTTCTCTATCATTTCTCTTTTTTTTTCTTTACATATAGAATTTTATTTTTTTTAAATGGGATAGAAAGGCACAAGAACGAAAAACGGAAATTAAAAAAAAAAAAAAGAAATTGTCCAAAAAAATCATTTTTGAATTAGAATGTTGAAAAAAATAGTCAATACAAATGATTGTGTACAGTTTTTCAATTTTTTGACACTTTTTGTCCATTTTTTACTCTGTTGTGTTCTCCATTTACACTCCTAGGACAAAGGAATCTCCATTTTTCCTAGACAAATCTCAGTTTTTCCTAAAAAGCATACCGGTGTGATGTTCGTGTCATCGGAATCCTATCCCAGTTGCCGTACGTTTGCACAATGTGGTTTTTACATCTTCTAACTAGGCGGTTGTTCGCTTTCTGCCTGTAGACTGTTTTTTATTACAGGCGGAAAGGGCAAAAATACTTTAATGAATGTTAGGTTTTTTGAGGTTATTTTTGTCGATTCTGACCATAAAGCTGGACGCATATTTTCATTAAAAAAAAAAAGTCAGTTACGTCCGCAAAAAAGGACATTTTTTTCATTTGCGCGCAGCTATGCGTGGCTCCATATTCGGCGCATGTGTTGCTTTTTTCTCTCTGTGTGCCGCGTGTTTTCATGTCCAAAAAAAAAAAAGAAACAAGCCAATTTTTTTTTTTTATTGCATCTTTATTTATTGCATATGACGTCCGTTTTTTTCTTTCTCTCCCTTGACTTGAATGGGCGAGTCTCGTCCCATTAAAACAGATCAGCATAGTGCATGCGATGAGTTTTTTCACGCAGTGCGTGT